>NC_045981.1:7791387-7816387 GCF_010909765.2 Amblyraja radiata | reverse complement strand
TCCCCCAGGAGATCACGAGGTTCTTGGGGTGGAGAGGGGTGATAGCGGTATAAAGGGGAGGGTAGTGTCTTGTGTTCTGTGTCTTGTGTCTACTGTTTGTGGGTAAGTGTGTCTGTTTAGTGTTCAGCCATGAGCGAATGGCGGTGCGGGCTCGACGGACCTGGTGGTCTACTCTCGCACCTACTTTCTATGTTTCTATGTTTCTATAACGCCAGGCATCATTATTAAAGCCAATGTAAAAATGTGCCGGTGCATTTTCCTTCCAGTGCTGCATTCCTGCCAGGTGGATGTGATTACAGCATGAGATGTTTACATGATTAGTTCCCATTTTAAGTGTGGATTCTGGAATCTAGTATGTGCACAGATGTTGAATATATGAATAGGCTTGTGCATTTTCTCATGAATGCATTGAAGGATTTGTTCAACATTTTGCGTTTTTGTATTTCAGATGACGGACTGATTTCCTTCCTTCACTCATACCTTTAGTACAACCAAGATGGGATGGAAAGAGATTCAGCAGTATCAACAGCTACTGTGTAAGGACAAGCATCTTATGTATGGAATCAGTGAGATTAGAAGCTGCCGTATCAGTAATCCGTTATTGTATTATGGACAAAATCACCTATCTCCCCCACCAGTGTTATGTCTGCGTTTGTGCTTTGCTTTCCTTCACTCACTTTTCATTTCTTTTTTTGCTTTTTTTAACATCTTTGTACACTTTTTTTTACATAAACTATTAATAATATGTAAGTCTGTACAGTATCAGTATTTTGCCATTATTTAAGCCTGTGGTTCTATGTGCTCATTAACAATCAAGTTCATATTTAAAATTATGCTTTGTATTGTATATCATTTTGGTTTTTATTTTTTATTTTTACTTATTAAAGTATCTTTTTCATGTATGTTTGTTTTAAGATTTTTTTTTGAGTGACATTTTATAGAAGCTTTCTGTCATCATTAAAATAATTTGTGGCCCAGATGATAATGTGAATAATGTTCTGCTGTCATAAAATGCCAGTCATTTATTCAATCATAAGGTTAAATATTGTTGATGTATATCATCTTTCTGTAGACCAAATCATTATGTATAAGCTTAGACCACCATTTATTAGCCTAGACCACCATTCATTAGCCTAGACCACCATTCATTAGCATAGACCACCATTCATTAGCCTAGACCACCATTTATTAGCCTAGACCACCATTTATTAGCCTAGACCACCATTCATTAGCCTAGACCACCATTCATTAGCCTAGACCACCATTCATTAGCCTAGACCACCATTCATTAGCCTAGACCACCATTCATTAGCCTAGACCACCATTCATTAGCCTAGACCACCATTCATTAGCCTAGACCACCATTCATTAGCCTAGACCACCATTCATTAGCCTAGACCACCATTCATTAGCCTAGACCACCATTCATTAGCCTAGACCACCATTCATTAGCCTAGACCACCATTCATTAGCCTAGACCACCATTTTATTGGGTCTGAACCATAATTTTATTGGCCAGGCCACCTGCCATTTACTAGCCTGCAACATAATTTTCTGGTTCTGGACCAAGTTTTGAAATCTAAAATTCATGTAGTCTGTCGTTTGTGCCATCTACTGTATACTACGTCAATGTAATATTTGGATGTTAAGATATTGAAATATTTGATCAATGATCGTTGAGATTGGGGTGACCTGTGTCACAAGGTCAGAGCGATGGACAATCTCCTTGAAATAGTTTCCTGACCCTCCCCACAACTCTGGTGTGAGGTATTCACAACGTTGGCCTGGAGTGAGGTAGGATAGGGCTACAACCATGGAAGCATTTACAAACAAGTACAACAATTTATACCCAAGGTATCAAAGCATATGGAGAGAATTTCAGGTTGGCACACTGGCGCAGCGGGTGGAGCTGCTCCCACAGCGCCAGAGACCCAAGTTCCATCCTGACCAATGAGGTTTGCACGATTTCCCTGTGATCGCGTGGGGTTTCCTCCCACATCCCAATGAGGTGCAAGTTTGTAATTGGCCCTCTGTAAATTTCAAAAGTGTGTAGGGAGTGGATGAGAAAGTGGGATAACATAGAACTAGCATGAACAGGTGATCAATGGTTGGCCTGGACTCAGTGGGTCCAAGGGGCAGTTTCCGTGCTGTCTCGAAACTAAAAACAATAATTAAAATATGAGGGCCTAAGCCTCAAACACGAAAGACCCTTCACCACATGGAGGTTATAAATATCTCATGCAATACTTAGCTCGCACCCCAGAACACAAAGGGATCCAGGTGTAGCAACATATCCTCCATCAGTCCTGCTAAATATGGAACCAAAGGCATGGTTACACAATGATCTCAACTTATAAAAGTAATTTCTTTGGGTTGGAATCTCAGAAGGAGACACACAACAAAGATGCTACTATTGGGTACACTGAGGAAAACCGCTACAGATGGATTTCGAGCGCAATGTTCATGCCCAGATCAACTCCAAAGGACGGCAAGTAAATTTGCCAATCAGCCAGACAGAACTGTACCCAGCATGAATGACAAGTTCAGAAGAAGAAAGAGGGGATGAACTATTTTATTTATGAAGTTATGAGTTGTAAAGATGCGGGCAATTATTTGGTGGTGTTGGTGGACACCCCGAATGGAGCATAGTTCCAACCATTCCTCAGTTATATTTCTGACATTCCCTTCCAGCAGTATTTAAATTGCGGATCATTCCATGTAAGCGACAACTTTTTTTTGTGCAACGTCTTTGATGTTGTGAGCAACCCAAAAGGCAAATACAGATACAGAGCGGCAATGAAGGAGTTAGAAGATTTAACCAGAGGCAAGGCCAAGGAGAAGGTTCAAAAGTGGTGCTGAACAGAACACAGAACAGTATTGAGGTATAGAGTAAGTATTTATAGGACATCGCAGGTGTCTTCACCTCTCATCAGAATGGTGAACCTGGGGAATTCATTGCCACAGACGGCTGTGGAGGCCAAGTCAATGGATATTTTTAAGGCGGAGATTGACAGATATTTGAGTAGTAAGGGCATCAGGGGGCGAAGGCAGGAGAATGGGGTTGAGAGGGAAAGATAGATCAGGCATGACTGAATGGCGGAGTAGTCTTGATGGGCCAAATGGCCTTATTCCTAGAACGTATGAACTTATAAAGGGTTGTTTAAGCACACGGTATTGGGGGTTCAGTATTGATGTGGATAGAGAACTGGTTGGCAGACAGGAAGCAAAGAGTAGGAGTAAATGGGTCCTTTTCACAATGGCAGGCAGTGACTAGTGGGGTACCGCAAGGCTCAGTTCTGGGACCCCAGCTATTTACGATATATATTAATGATTTGGACGAATTGAATGCAACATCTCCAAGTTTGCGGATGACACTAAGCTGGGGGGCAGTGTTAGCTGTGAGGAGGATGCTAGGAGGCTGCAAGGTGACTTGGATAGGCTGGGTGAGTGGGCAAATGCATGGCAGATGCAGTATAATGTGGATAAATGTGAGGTTATCCACTTTGGTGGCAAAAACAGGAAAGTAGATTATTATCTGAATGGTGGTCGATTAGGAAAGGGGGAGATGCAACGAGACCTGGGTGTCATGGTACACCAGTCATTAAAAGTAGGCATGCAGGTGCAGCAGGCAGTGAAGAAGGCGAATGGTATGTTAGCATTCATAGCAAAAGGATTTGAGTATAGGAGCAGGGAGGTTCTACTGCAGTTGTACAGGGTCTTGGTGAGACCACACCTGGAGTATTGTATACAGTTTTGGTCTCCTAATCTGAGGAAAGACATTCTTGCCATAGAGGGAGTACAGAGAAGGTTCACCAGAATGATTCCTGGGATGTCAGGACTTTCATATGAAGAAAGACTGGATAGACTCGGTTTGTACTCGCTAGAATTTAGAAGATTGAGGGGGGATCTTATAGAAACTTACAAAATTCTTAAGGGGTTGGACAGGCTAGATGCAGGAAGATTGTTCCCGATGTTGGGGAAGTCCAGAACAAGGGGTCACAGTTTAAGGATAAGGGGGAAATCTTTTAGGACCGAGATGAGGAAAACTTTTTTCACACAGAGAGTGGTGAATCTCTGGAATTCTCTGCCACAGAAGGTAGTTGAGGCCAGTTCATTGGCTCTATTTAAGAGGGAGTTAGATGTGGCCCTTGTGGCTAAAGGGATCAGGGGGTATGGAGAGAAGGCAGGTACAGGATACTGAGTTGGATGATCAGCCATGATCATATTGAATGGCGGTGCAGACTCGAAGGGCCGAATGGCCTACTCCTGCACCTATTTTCTATGTTTCAAATTTGGGGTAGTGATTTCTTGAAGTAACTGAAGACTCTGCCACAGTTGAGGGAAGGGTCTGACTAGATGGGCCGGTGGCTAGTTTCTGAGGCAATGCGTTCTCTCTCCTGTCTACACAGGATTCCTGTGGCTTCCCGATGCATGAAGATTCATAGTATCGTCCCGAATACTCTTTCTCTTCTTTGAGCAGTCACGGCCTAGAGATTCTCAGCAGAGAGTCAGCACGTTACATTTTTTCAAGGAGGCTTTTCACACTTGAGCGATTTCCTGTGCTTGCCTGTGCACCTCCATCCCTGCCACAATTTGGAGCAGAGTATCTGTTTCTGGTGTCGGGGATGTGATCGATCGACATGTCCTGGCCAGCAAAGCTACCCAAGTGTGACTGAAACCCTGATGCTGCACGTGTTGGCCTGGGACGGGTTGCTGATGTTGCTTCACTTATTATACAGATGGATTTGAAGGATTTTGCTGCAAAAACGTCGGTGCAACCTGCTAAAGGTAGTCCAGACGCAGATAGGAGGGCAGGAATGACATGCCCAGTAATCCTTAAGTTTTAGGCCAAGTTTGAAATCTTGATCTTCAAAATCCCTTTTTCCTCACACAATATAAAACACTATATTTGTACATGAAAGTTGACAGTGGGTTTCATCATTAATGCCATGGTTTTTAATCTAGAGATACAGCACGGAAATAGGCCCTTCAGCCCACTGTGTCCATGCCAACCATCGACCACCTGTTTGCACTTGTTCTAATGTTATCCCACTTACACATCCATTCCCTGCACACTGGCCAATTAACACAGAGACTCGCACGTGGGAGGAAACTGGGGCACTTGGAGGAAACCCACCGAGTCAGAGGAAGAAGGTGCAAACTCCACACAAACAGCACCCGAGGTCAGGATGGAACCCAGGTCTCTGGCATTGTGAGGCAGCAGCTCTACCGTCTGACTGCCTTCATTCAAGAGCTGGGTCCTGAGATATGGGAAGAGGTCCACATTTGTCAGGGTGTCACCATGAACCTTTGTCAGAAGGCAGTGATATACCACAGAGTGACAGAAGACCTTGCTAGTGTGTATGTTCAATGTAAGGCCTAACGTGAATGCTTCAATGAAAGCATTGATGATAGCTTGGAACTCTATCTCCAAACACATCAACAAACGACTCTCATCTGCATTGCAAGTTGATTACTGAGGCTGAGTCAAGTTGGTTCTGGAGTCTATTCACCATAGGTTGAATAGCTCCATCCTGTAGGCAGACAAAAATGTTGGAGAAACTCAGTGGGACAGGCAGCATCTATGGAGAGAAGGAATAGGCGACGTTTCGGATCAAGACCCTTCTTCAGACTGATGTCGGGGGGGGGGGGGGTGGGGAAAGAAAGGAAGAGGCGGAGACAGTAGGCTTGTGGGAGAGCTGGGAAGGGAGACGGGAAGGAGGGAGAAAGCAAGGACTATCTGAAATTGGAGGTCAATGTTCATCCTACAGGTAGTTTGTTAGGAGCATGCTTGCAGTAATGCAGTGACAAAGCTTGAAGCTGAATTGCCTGAGCAAATAATAAGAAACAGTCTCCTCTGTGGATAGGCACAAAATGCTGGAGTAACTCAGCGGGTCAGGCAACATGATCAAGAAGGAACTGTAGATGCTGGAAAATCGAAGGTCGACATAAGTGCTGGAGAAACTCAGCGGGTGAGGCAGCATCTATGGAGTGAAGGAATTAGGCAACGTTTCGGGCCAAAACCCTTCTTCAGACTGATGTAGGGTGGGGGGGCGGGCAACATCTCAGGAGATAAAGGATGGCTGAGGACCGTTCTTCAGGCTCCTCTATGTTGGTTAAGGCAGAGCAGGCAAGGTGACTGAGATGAAGGTAGACAGATGGTGTGCTTTGTAGCCTAGACTTTCTGGCTAAGAATTGTTACTTCTGTTGAAGCATTGAAGTTGCTGGAACAAAGCTCATCTGTGCATGAACCAGCCATGCCTCCACTTATGCCTTGTCAGGTGGAAGGTGTTTTTTTTAATATACATGTTATCGGTGTTCCATGGAGCAGGGTCAGACATTCCATGAATATTCTCCCTCGGCAGTGGTTTTCCAAGAAACGCCACACCTACCGACTGAAGAAGGGTCCCGACCTGAAACGTCACCTATCCATGTTCTCCACAGATGCTGCCTGACCCGCTGAGTTACTCCAGCACTCTGTGAAACGTCACCTATCCATGTTCTCCACAGATACTGCCTGACCCGCTGAGTTACTCCAGCACTTTGAGTCTTTTGTAAACCAGCATCTGCAGTACCTTATTTCTACATAAATCATCCCTCTCTCCCGACTGTAGGCTGCAATTAAGAGGCTTTATGCATGGAATGTAAGAATACGGATCTCGTGCACGCAGATGAGATTAGTTTATCTTGGCTTTATGTTTAGCACAGACATTGTGGGCTGAAGGGACTGTTCCTGTGGCGTGCTGGTCTATGTTCTAAACTACAACAGTCCCTGCTTTAAACTTTAGAAATACAGCATGGAAACAGGCCCTTCGACCCATCGAAGGATGAGAGGCTATCTTCTAGAGGAAGGAAACATGTTCCCATGTTGGGGGAGTCCAGAACCAGGGGCCACTGTTTAAGAATAAAGGGTAAGTCATTTAGAACGGAGATGAGAAAACACTTGTTCACACAGAGAGATGTGAGTCTGGGGAATTCTCTGCCTCAGTGGAGGCTGGTTCTCTGGATGCTTTCAAGAGAGAGCTAGATAGGGCTCTTAAAGATGGCGATATGGGGAGAAGGCAGGAATGGGGTACTGATTGGGGATGATCAGCCATGATCACATTGAATGGCGATTCTGGCTCGAGGGAGTGTGGGAATTAACTGGAGCACCCGGGCAGTCACAGGGAGAATGTACCAACTCCGTACAGACTGCAGCCATAGTCCAGGGTCAAACCCAGGACTCTGGCGCTGTAAGGCAGCAACTCTACTGCTGTGCCACTGTGATGTCCCAAGTCAGTCAGTGCTTGATGAAATCTGTGAGTGAAATTAAGTGCTCCTACAGGCAAGACAGCCAATATTACAGTCACCAGCCTCCCCTTCTCCCCCCTCAATCTGAAAGATTTATTTCTGCGTTTGTGGTGAATGCTGCCATGATCTGGGTATGGTCGGCACCTGGCAACAGTGGTAAATCTCACCTCCCATTCACCTGTCGCAGGGCCGGCCACACCCTCACCGTCTAAAACTCTGACCAGCCCTTTGATCTTCTCTGATCTCCGCCCTCGTGCCTTTCCGGTCAGTTTCCTTTGATTTCCCCGGCCTCCTGCTGTCAGTCATTGCTCCACCTTCCCTCTCTCACCCTTTCTCCTCCTGAAAGATGTTCCTGAAACCTACCTCACTAAGGCTTTCCTCAACAGTCCTTTGTTCGACGAACAAAACTGTTCGATTAACCTTTTGTGACTTTGTCGGCACCAGAAATGTGGCGATTCTTGCGTCCTGCCCAGGTGAGGAGTGGTATGATTTTATCGGGCTGTACACAAAACAATGCATTTCACTGGGCCTAGATGCAAGTGAAAAATAAAGTATGATTCATCTTTGTATTTCAGTGACAAATCTTGCCTGATTTGTTACATTGAAGGTGTAATCCAAATGCAGAATGTTTGTATGCACCAAAATGGTGTCCGCAGATTGGCACTCAATAGTATGTTTACATTCCTCAGCCATAGACTATCCACTGAAGGCCTCTGATTCACTCAATAAATTTTAAAGGCTATTTTTTTTAGACAGTGGTTGAAAAACAATGGCAGGCTATTTTGGTGATATCCTCCATCCTACTTTACTATATGGTCTCAGGAATTGCCCTCTGCTTGGAGGAAACATTTGCCTTCCCAAAGCATCTTTCAGTAGTTCTAAGGTAGACAAAAACGCTGGAGAAACTCAGCAGGTGAGGCAGCATCGATGGAGCGAAGGAAATAGGCGCCGTTTCGGGCCTAAACCCTTCTTCAGACTGATGTGTTGGTGGGGGGGGGGGGGGGGGGTGGGGGGGGGGGGGGGAGAAGAAAGGAAGAGGAGGAGCCAGTGGGCTGAGGGAGAGCTGAGAAGGGGAGGAGAAAGCAAGGACTACCTGAAATTGGAGAAGTCAATGTTCATACCGCTGGGGTACAAACTGCCCAAGCGAAATATGAGGTGCTGCTCCTCCAATTTACGGTGGTCCTCACTCTGGCCATGGAGGAGGCCAAGGACAGAAAGGTCGGATTCGGAATGGGAGGGGGAGTTGATTATTGCTAACCGAGCGGAGGTGTTGGGCGAAGCGATCACCAATCCCGGCCTCGGCCTACTCCATGGCCTAATCTATTCTTCTCATAATTTCGTACACCCCTATAAGATCATCCTTCATCCCCCTGCGCGCCAAGCCCTAGCCTGTTTAACCTCTCCCTATAACTCAGGCCCTTGCGTCCTGCCAGGTAGTTGAGGTAGGTACAACAATATTTGGACAGGTAACAATAGACAATAGATATGGGCCAAACGGAGGCAAATGGGACTAGCGTGGATGGGTCAGCATGGACGAGTTGGGCCGAAGGGCCTGTCTCCGTGCTGTATGACTGCGAGTTCGGGGAGTGCGGTGGGAGTGACGATAAGCCGACATCTGACCTCCAGCTTGCTGCATTCTTCCACGCTGCAATGTGCAGACACGGCAGTCTGGAATGCACTGATAAGCACCCTGCACCTGGCCAGTGTTTCTCACAGGAAGGCCAACTAACTGTCAGTGCAATCCTGCCTATTCAACTCTTCCAGCCAGGCAACTCTGCATCTCCAGCAGGCTGCTCTGCATTAGAAACCCTTTCCCAATTTATGATTCATTTAAAAAATAAATAGCTTTGACAAATCTGCAATAGATTCCAAATAAGAAGAGCCTTGTAGTTGATTCTGAAAGAAGCAGGGAGATTCTTGCATCGTTTTGTTTATAAACTCTTACTAGTGCCTGCTCTAGTAAATCAGCGAATCGTCCGATCAGCAGAGAAGGTTATTGGCTGCAACCTTCCCTCCATTGATGAACTGTACACTGCAAGGGCCAGGAAGCGAGCGGGCAAGATCATCTCTGACCCCTCTCACCCTGGCCACAAACTCTTTGAATCACTTCCCTCTGGAAGGCGACTCTGGACTGTCAAAGCTGCCACAGCCAGACATAAAAACAGTTTTTATCCACGTAGTTGCTCTACTCAACAGCCAAAAATCTGTAGCCTCCCTTTGATCTGGTATTTTGTTGGTTCACATGCTTGATCAATGGTGTTTTATCATTAATGTTTTATTATTATTAATGTTTAGTGTCTCCTGAGTCATTCGTAACTGTCACTGTACGTCATGTTGTTACTTGTGGGCGGAGCACCAAGGCAAATCCTTGTATGTGAATACTTGGCCAATAAACTTACTTACTTATTTACTTAGTTAGACTCAGAAGTTTGAAGGAGGCCAGGGACAATTGCTGCCTGGTGGACCATGGACATTGTGTTAGGTCTTGATCTTCCAACACTATTTTCCTCAGGTAGTCAAGGCCAGTGCAGTGAAGGTGATGCTGGATTTCCTCACTGAACGTTGAGCTTTGCCGACACTCCGAGATGGTCCCAGAGTCGGCCTTTGATCGATGGTGAGTTAGCTGGCTGGGTCGGGATGTTCCACAGGCTCGGTATCCCGGAGCCAAGAGAGGGATCCTGCTCCTGATGGGAATATTGGCCAAACACGGGAAAATTAGACTAGTTTAGATGGAGCTTCTTGGTTGGTGTGGATGAGATGGGTCGAAGGGCATAGGAAGGACATCCTTGTGATTGAGGCAGTGCAGCGTAGGTTCACGAGATTAATCCCTGGGATGGCGGGACTGTCCTATGAGGAAAGATTGAAAAGACTAGGCTTGTATTCACTGGAGTTTAGAAGGATGAGGGGGATTCTTATAGAAGCATATAAAATTATAAAAGGACTGGACAAGCTAGATGCAGGAAAAGTGTTCCCAATATTGGGCGAGTCCAGAACCAGGGGCCACAGTCTTAGAATAAAGCGAAGGTCATTTAAGACTGAGGTGAGAAAAACCTTTTTCACCCAATTTGTGGAATTCCCTGCCACAGAGGGCAGTGGAGGCCAAGTCACTGGATGGATTTAAGAGAGAGTTAGATAGAGCTCTAGGGGCTAGTGGAGTCAAGGGATATGGGGAGAAGGCAGGCACGGGTTATTGATAGGGGACGATCAGCCATGATCACAATGAATGGCGGTGCTGGCTCGAACGGCCGAATGGCCTCCTCCTGCACCTATTTTCTATGTTTCTATGTGTTGCATGACTCCATGAACCCAGGGAGGGGAGCAAGAGTGATGGTATGAGAACAACATTTAACAGATACTTGGACAGGTACATGGACAGGAAAGAGGAATATGAGCCTAACATGGATAAATAGGACTAGTGTCGATGGGGCATCTTGGTCAGCACGGGCCAGTTGGATTAAGGGCCTGTTTCCATGCGCTGTCATCTATGAGATACGGTGGAAAACTTTGCATGCTATCCAGTCAAATCATACCATATGTGAGGACAATCAAACCATCCACGATTACAACACATCGCTCAAAGAGAAACAAGAAAAAGAGTGAAAATACAGGGTTAGAGCTACAGAGAAAGTGCAGATAATTGATAGGGACATTAAGTGCAAGGGACATTATGAGGCAGATTAGATCAGAAGCTAACTACATCTTTAGCTGCACAATCATGCCCAAATTTCCATAACTATAGCATTGCATTAGCTTGACTTCATGTCAACATAACCTTATAAAGGTAGACAAAAGTGCTGGAGAAACTCAGCGGGTGCGGCAGCATCTATGGAGCGAAGGAAATGGTCAACGTTTCCCCATAGGTTCAAGGTGAAGGGGAAAGAATTTGATAGGAATCCGAGGGATAACTTTTTCACACAGAGGTTGGTGGGTGTATGGAACAAGCTGCCAGAGGAGGTAGTTGAGGCTGGGACTATCCCATCGTTTAAGAAACAGTTGGACGGGTACATGGATAGGACAGGTTTGGGGGGTTATGGACCAAGCGCAGGCAAGTGGAACTAGTGTAGATGGGACATGTTGGCCGGTGTGGGCAAGTTGGGCCGAAGGGCCTGTTTCCACACTGTATTACTCTATGACTCGATGAGAGATGGGACAAACTAGGATTGTTTTTTGTTTCTAGAACATTCTAGAACATTGTTGATTGAGGGGAGGTCTAAGAGAAGCAGAGAAGATTCTGAGAGGTTAGAGGGTGTAACTTTAAGGTGAGAGGGGAAAAGTTTCAAAGGGTTGTGTGGAGCAAATATTTTACAGGGAGGGTGAATGGAATGTACTGCCGGAGGTGGTGGTGGAGGCCGATACCATAGTGGCATTGATGAGGCTTTTAGATAGGTACATGGATGTGCAGGAGATGGAGGGATATGGATCACATGCAGGCAGAGGAGTCTCACTTGGAATTAAGCTCATTACAGACATTGTGGGCTGGAGGGCCTGGTCCCATGCTGTGTTGTCCCTAGTTTATTATAGTTTAGTTTAGTTTTGTTTAGAGATAGGCCCTTCAGCCCACTGACCCCGCACCGACCACAATCTCCCATACCCTAGTTCTATCCCAGTCAATTCATCGAAGCAATTAACCTACAAATCTGCATGACTTGTGGAGTGTCGAAGGAAACCGGAGCACCCGAAGAAAACCCATGCGAACATAGGAAGAACGTACAAACTCCATACAGACAGCACCCGTAGTCAGGATGAAACCCGGGACTCTAACGCTGTGAGGCAGCACCGTGCACAGCGGTAGAGTTGCTGCCTTACAGCAAAATGCAGCGCCAGAGATCCGGGTTCGATCCCGACTACGGGTGCTGTCTGTGTGGAGTTTGTACGTTCTCCCCGTGACCAGCGTGGGTTTTCACCGAGATCTTTGGTTTCCTTCCACACTCCAAAGACGTACAGGTTTGTAGGTTAATTGGCTTGTTTAATTGGCTTGATAAAAATGTAAAATTGTCCAAGTTGGCGATATGCAGAGTACTGCCCTGCCGACTACAACATTCAGAAGGTTCAGAAGATATTGCTCATGTTGCACTTATCGAGCTTTCCCTTAAATAATATCTGACATCCTGTCTTCCCTGTGTGGATTTTGGACGTGCATATCAGTCAAGTATCAATGACAAAGTATATGCATGCCACAAATCCCCATCCAACCATTACCACAGACTAAAATAATTATCCTGCTGTCCTATTGAGGGTATGCCATTAATGTAAAGAAACTTGGCTGAACAAGTGCAGAAGGAAGTGTCTATGCAGATATCACCTAGGTACTAACTCCAGCGGGGAGCGTGAGAAACAGTAATCAAACATCACTTGATCCTTCAGGCCCAGAGTGGGAAAGGCAAATAAATAAACACATGTAGGAAGGGACTGCAGATGCTGCTTTACACCAGAGATGGAGTAAACCAGCGGGACAGGCAGCATCTCTGGTGAAAAGGAACAGGTTTTAGCGGATGCAGAAACGACGACTACATTTTCTGAACGTTTTTTATTGAACCCTCGCTCCTTAGTAAACAGGTCTCTGCAAACACATCTGATCACAACGGTGGTTCAGCAAAACAACTGTGGCGCAAAAGCGAAACCGCGCGAAAACAGCAGCCCCTCCCGAGTCACGTGACCGCAGCCTCCGAACGCCAGGTTCGATATCTGCGTGCGCCAGCAGGCACCGCTACAAGGTGACGTTTCGGGTTGAGAACCTTCATCAGACTGAGATTGAGGGGAGACAGGAATGAGCGATATAGATGGTAAATAGAATAACTAGAACAAATTAATCTGTTCTATTTACCTTCTATAACTCTCTTTTCCCTTTCCCCTGACTCTCAGTCTGAAGAAGGGTCTGGACCCAAAATGTCACCCATTCCTTTTCTCCAAATATATAAAAACATTGAGGTTGTCGCAGTGTAGGTGTCTGCAGCCGAGCCATGTTCAGCTGGCCCCACCACTGGGTCGACAACCTCCCTGGCCACTCATTCAACAAGTTGCAAGCTGATCCCACTTCATCCTTTCGTCAGGAGACAGCAGAGCTGTTCCTTTACAAGGAACTGCAGATGCTGGATTGTAAAACGTGACTATACAAAGTGTTGGAGATACTCAGAGGGTCAGGCAGCAACTCTGGGGAATATGGACATGTTGACGTTTCATGTCAGGACCCTTCTTCAGACTGATTGTTGCACGGGGAGTCCTCCAGAAGGCACCACCAGTGGTGGAAGTATAACATCAATGAGGCCAGCTCTGATCACCCGGGATGCCTTTTATACCTCACATTTATATTCAATCATATAACCTGCTCGCAGTAAGACTTGGCCTGTGTGGTTCACAGCGCTGTATAGGGAGAGGGTTAGGTGTGGTTTCTTGCTAAATCATGGCAGCTTTTGACTTCATCGAAGTCCCTGCATTGAGGTTTCAGTTGAAAATCAAAGGCAACGTTACAGAATTTACATAACAGGTCTGAATGGGCAGTCTGCCAGAACATATTGCTCAATGTTGTGGTCAGTCCAATGAGGCAACAGACACTTCGTCTCCAGAGGCAGTTGTCAAAACGATCTCACAAATTTGATACCTGTTTTGCAGGTTTTTATGTCCCAACCTTTCCACAGCAGAGCGGTGACTTGAAAGGAATATTGATGTTGAATTTGCGGGTTAGTTTGTTTCTGGATCAACATGTGTGTTGAGATCAGTCCCTGACAACTGAGTTCCAAATTGGCCCAGGCACCTTGGAAACTGTCTGTGAAGCAAGACAACCAACCTGTCTTGGCTGCAGAATCTGCATGAGGAATCTTCCCATTGTGAAACCAAGTTACCACAACGAGTCTTCAGGCACAATCTTTAATGTGGTGAAACATTCCGTGGTGCTGCCAGGAATAATGATAGGACTAAGCTTGGAACGAGGCTGCACGGGAGACTTGCACAGTTGACTGAGACATTGTTCAAAAGAGAGAACTGCAGATGCTGGAACCTTGATTAAGACACAAAGTGCTGGAGGAAGTCAACGAGTCAGGCAGCATCTGCGGAGGGAATGGACTGGCAATGTTACTGGGGTCCGAACCCTCCTTCAAAGAGATAATCTTTAAGGTGCAACGTAGAATTGGAGAGGAAAGGCATTGAAGTCTGAACACAATCTTGGAGGGAAGGGAATCAGGAATGTACCAGTACTGGAGGAATACAGAGATTTGCAAAGATTCAATAACATATTGCAAAATAAAGCATTAGGTGTGAAAACAATGTTCATCAAGGCATGGTTAATTTGAGTTAGAACAGTTGAAAAAGTCCACAGTTAATTACTATGAACCGTTGTCTATTAGTCGTACACAGCTTCTGGCTACATGTAAAACTGCAGCAATCTAACGGAAGACTTCCCACTTATAATTAGCATTCAGAAACCGACCCTGCCATGGAACCAGAATGTTGGATCCCATCTCACAGACTGTGGCAACACTAAAGGAGGCAGTATTTGCCCCTTTGTGATGGTGCCAATACTTTGAAAGGGATGTTCCCATTCCCCTGCTCTTTGCCCACAGCCCTGTAATCTTCCTCTCTCAAACACGCATTCCAATTTTCTTTTGAAAGTTACCGTTGAATCTACTTCCACCATCTTTCCAGGCAGCAAAGACCAGGATCACAGCAAATTGCCGTGTAAAAAAAAAAATCTCCTCATCTCTCCTCTGCCTAGGAACGAGGGAGATTACAAAAAGTGGAGAAAGTTGCCAGGTCCATCACAGTACTGACCTCCCCACCATCGAAGGTCCATCACAGGTACTGACCTCCCCACCATCGAAGGGATCTATGAGAGTCGATGCCACAAAAATACAGCCAGCATCATCAGGGATCCACACCACCTTTGCCTGGGTCTCATTTCACCCCTGCCATCGGGAAGAAGGTATAAGAGTCTGCAAACTATAACATTAAGGTTCAGGAACAATTCTTCCCAACAACCCATCAGGCTATTGAACGAGGAACTCCCACTTGGTTGCTCCAGGGACTTAGTGCTTTGTATTGTTTGATCATGTTATCTATTGTGTTTACTAACCTGTTGTGCTGATGCAAGTAAGAATTTCATTTTTCCATATGACAATAGAACACTCTTGAGTCACCCCTCTTGGAGTCATAGAGTTATTTATACAGCATGAAATCAGGTCCCAGTTTGTCCACACTGACAAAGTTGTGTACCTGAACTTGTTCCATTTGCCTGGCCCTCTAAACCTTTCCAATCTATGTACCCGTCAAAATGTATTTTTAGATTGAAGAAGGGAATCTGTCCCCCACCCGTGCCACTCATGTGGCCCCCTGGCGTGGGATACCTTCCCTTATTTTGAGGGGCATCTCCACCACACCGTGCCCCCCATGTCCAGCAGTGGAAGGACATGGTCTTCCCTAGACTATGGTCCTCCCCCACCGAGCCTTGGCGTTGGCTGCACCAAGCTTCAGTGCGTCCCTCAGCACGTACTCTTGCAGTCTGCAGCGGGTCAGTCGGCAACATTCCCTGACTGACATCTCGCTCCGCTGGGTGGTGAACAACGCTCGGGCAGACCAAAGAGCGTCTCTTTATAACTCAACCTCTCCAATCTGTATAACATCCTCGGGAATCTTTGTTGCACCCTTTCCAGTTTAATGTATCCTTATCTCACACCTTTTGTCTTGTCATCTCTGGCTTTTGTCCATCTGCCCCAGAGGGCGGTGGAGGCAGGTTCTCTGGATACTTTCAAGAGAGAGCTAGATAGAGCTCTTAAAGATAGCGGAGTCAGGGGATATGGGGAGAAGGCAGGAACGAGGGACTGATTGGGGACGATCAGCCATGATCAAATTGAATGGCGGTGCTGGCTCAAAGGGCCAAATGGCCTACTCCTGCACCTATTGTCTATTGTCTATTAATCCCCCCCCCCCTCCCCCCACACCTGTATCCACCTATCTTTTTCCAGGTTTTGTCCTGCCCCCGACCACTCCTCCCCCTCCCCCCCCCCCCTCCACAATTAGTCTAAAGAAGGATCCCATCCCAAATTGTCACCCATCTATGTTGTCGAGAAATGCTGCCTGACCCACTCAGTTACTCCAGCATTTTGTGTCTTTTTTGGTGAAGCAGCATCTGCACCTCCTTGTGTCTCCCGTGAGGTGAGGTTCTGTGTTTAACTGTAGAGTGTGAAGAGGAAATTGCAGGTCTCAACAACAGGATGGGCCAAAAGCCTCTCTTTTGTGGATTTATCTTCTGCATTGGTCATCTCCTTGTTTCTCAAAATGTGGGAAGGATTATTATAACAGATGAGGTGTAGAAACAAGGAACTGCAGATGCTGGTTAATACACAAAAGTGCTGGAGTTTCTCAGCAGGTCAACCATAAAAGTGTCGGCGTAACGCAGCGAGTCAGGTAAATCCATGGTCAGGCCACCTATCCATGTTCTCCACAGATGTTTAAGAAGAAACTGCAGATGCTGGAAAATCAAAGGTAGACAAAAATGCTGGAGAAACTCAGCGGGTGAGGCAGCATCTATGGAGCAAAGGGAATAGGCAACGTTTCGGTCCGAAACCCTTCTTCAGACTGATGCCTATTTCCTTCGCTCCATAGATGCTGCCTCACCCGCTGAGTTTCTCCAGCATTTTTGTCTATCTCCAGAGATGTTGCCTGACCTGCTGAGTTACTCCAGCACTTTGTGTCGTTTTTTTCTATATAACAGCTGAGAGTGAAGAGGCTCGATGAAAGCAAATATTTTTTTAAATGTTAAGCTACAAGTCCATTCAACGACATACCAATTAATTTTTCCAGTGCCTTAAAAAAAAACCTTAAAGCTAAAGTAATTGCCAATATAATGGGGTTGATCCCTGAGAGACTGCTTTGAAAGAACTGTAACTCAATGACCTTTGCATTAGGGCTCTTCCTAGTGTAGTAACATTAACATTTTACATTGGCAGATTAGCAAGACACCCTCAACTCTTCAAAGTGATCTTATTAATGGTGTGCAACCAAAGTTACTGGACAGAAAGCCGGTTTTTAACCAAGAGTGTTCCTTTTACTTCCAAGCCAACATCAAAGGCCTATTCTTTACACACTAATTGTGTCTCTTTTGGTTTAAAAGGCTACTTTCCATTTGGGCCTCGGGTGTGACTCTGACAACTATATTTATGCATTCTCTCATTACTGCTAAATTATTGTCATTCCTACTTTTTGGTGATTATTAGAAAATTGTAAATTGTCTCCCATTTGGCATGGTGTTACAACTGCAGGCAAAAAGGCTGCTTATATTTTTTTTAAACAGATTTGAGTGTTTTTTTGCTTCTTTAGCTTTCCTTTTCCGCTGTCGTGGCACAGAATTCCACATTATCCCTTGACGGCACCATAGATAAAGGGATGATCACTTCAAAAGGAGAGGTCATTTACGGTCACGGGCAATGACCAAAGGAGTTTAACCTTCAAGGTGGAAGAATGACCAGGAAAGTAATTGACAGAGAAACTGATCCATGGCTTTCAAACAAGTGTCCGCACACAACTCCAGCCACAGTGTCTTCACTTAATTGCCAGGCGTGTCAATGTCTCCCACCCCACCAAACCCTGACCACCCTCTGCCACATCGAATATAGGAGCAAAGAGGTCCTTCTGCAGTTGTACAGAGCCCTAGTGAGACAACACCTGGAGTATTGTGTGCAGTTTTGGTCCCCTAATTTGAGTAAGGACATTCTTGCTATTGAGGGAGTGCAGTGTAGGTTTACAAGGTTAATTCCCGGGATGGCAGGACTGTCATATGCAGAGAGAATGGAGCAGCTGGGCTTGTACACTCTGGAGTTTAGAAGGATGAGAGGGCATCTCATTGAAACATATAAGATTGTTAAGGGCTTGTACACGTTGGAGGCAGGAAACATGTTCCCGATGTTGGGAGAGTCCAGAACCAGGGGCCACAGTTTAAGAATAAGGAGTAAGCCATTTAGAACAGAGACGAGGAAACTTTTTCTCACAGAGAGTTGTGAGTCTGTGGAATTCTCTGCCTCAGGTGGAGGCAGGTTCTCTGGATGCTTTCAAGAGAGAGCTAGATAAGGCTCTTAAAAATAGCGTAGTCACGGGATATGGGGAGAAGGCAGGAATGGGGTACTGATTGGGGATGATCAGCCATAATCACATTGAATGGCGGTGCTGGTTCGAAGGGCCAAATGGCCTCCTCCTGCACCTATTGTCTATTGTCTATTGTCTCTCTATCTCCCCCACACCACCACCAAGAGCACCATCTGGAACACAAAAACAGGCTCATTGGCCCACAGTGCCTGTGCCGAACATGATGCCAAGTTAAACTAATCCCCTCTGCCTACAAGGAAAGACAAAAATGCCAGAATTAGTCAGTGGGTCTGGCAGCATCCCTGGAGAACAGGGATAGGTGATGTTTCGGGTCGGGACCTTTCTTCAGTCTGAATGAAAGGATCCCACCCAGGTTTGCTCCTGACCCCGGGTGCTGTCTGTGTGGAGTTTGCACGTTCTCTCTATGACTGTGTGGGTTTCCTCCGAGTGATCCGGTTTCCTCACACATCCCCAAAAAAGTGCGGGTTTGTAGGTTAATTGGCCCTCAGTAAATTGCACCCTTGTGTGTAGGGAGTGGATGACTAATTGGGATAATATAGAACTAGTGTGAACTGGTGATCGATGGTCCCGCAGAGCAAGAAGTGGAAGAGTGTTGGTTTACATTGAAGATACACAAAAAACGAAATGCTGGAGTAACTCAGCAGGACAGGCAGTATCTCTGGAAAGAAGGAATGGGCGATAATTTGGGTCAATAGACAATAGGTGCAGGAGTAGGCCATTCGGCCCTTTGAGCCAGCACCGCCATTCAATATGATTGATCATGGCTGACATTCCAGAATCTGTACCCCGTTCCTGCTTTCTCCCCATATCCCTTGATTCAGTTAGCCCTGATTCAGAGCCACATCCAACTCTCTCTTGAATACATCCAGTGAATTGGCCTCCACTTGCCTTCTGTGGCTGAGAATTCCACAGATTCACAAATCTCTGGGTGAAAAAGTTTTTCCTCACCTCAGTCCTAAATGGCCTAGACCTTATTATTTTCTGGGACATCCTGTGTTTGCCAAATGTAATTACGTCAGGCATCTTATTTTCCTTTTGAAAGTAAAATATTAATTAATTTTAATGAAACAGATAAATTTGATCTTGCATCACTTTGTCTGCTGATCAAAGCAGCTGTTTTTCTGGCACGCTGCCCAAGATTAACGCAGGTGGAAGTCTTTATGCTGCCGCCATCACAGGTAGCCCTCCCGTTGTCCCCACCCATCCCCAATGCTGCACATCTCACCTGAACAGTTCCGACAAAGGGCCCTTGACCTGGAATGCTGGTTGTGTCTGCCCGTAGATGCTGCCTGACCTGCGGAGTTTTCCTGCCATTTTCTGCTTTTAGTTTTGGATTTCCAGCATTGTCATCTTTTTTATTTTTGCTCCAATAACTCACCAAGTTTGTAAAAGCAACATTTTACTATTTTTTAATCATTCACCCAGCTCAGAAGCATCATGGATAAGATTTTTCACTGGTGTTGTGTTCAACACTATGGGCCAAACAGGGGTCCAGTCACTTCAGAGTTGCCTAACACCAGACAGAAGGTAAAAGACAGGCTCCAGCACATGAAGTGGTGGTCGGAGGGAGGAGTGGGCGATATGGGCTAGAGAGGGAGAGGAACGAGGGATGTGTCGGAGGAGAGATGAATTAATACAAGTGCCCCACTCTCTGATTATTAACCGGAGTCACACAGCACTGCAGATGCTGGAACCTGGGGTAAAACACAAAGTGCCAGAGAAATTCAGCAGGTCTGTGGAGGGAATGGATTGGTGACATTTTGAGATGGGACTGTTCTTTGGACTGATTCTAGAGAGAACTGGAAAAGAGGTGGAGGGATGGGACAAATTGTTATTAATGGTAATGAACTACTGAGCATTCCCGGAAAAGGGCACATGCCTGGATGTTGATGACAGACTGACTAAGTAGGTAGCGCATTCAGCAAAGAATTGGCCAAAGAAAATAGTGCTCAAAAGACAAGATGTGTTTTATATTTACTGATTGTGGATGATCAGCCATGATCACATTGCATGTCGGTGCTGGCTCGAAGGGCCGAATGGCCTCCTCCTGCACCTATTGTCTATTGTCATATGTCTCAGATACAAACAATGGAATTCTTACTTGCACGACAGACATGTAAACATAGTGTACTGTAACTCCTGTTAGGAGGCTGTGGGAAGACCTGTTAAACTTCCTGATATTTGGGCAATAAGCAACTATTTCACAGATTTTTCAGAGCAGAGCAGTAAATATGCTTGCTTCCGGTGTAGATCCTGGGCTGAGGCAGGTAGTTATCACACCCACACCCTGATGTGAAGCCACTATTTTACCCCCAAGAACTTCAGAGGAATAATTGAAGGGTGATTTGGAAACGTGTCTGAACAGGCATGACAAATCCACTGACTGAGCATCTTGGCAATATCCCTGTAGACAATCCCACCGCTGTTAGTCTGAACATACTCAGGTCTGCTTGTGCACAGTACTTTTTAACGCTCACTTGCTTTCATTATATATCATACGACTTTTACTGTGAAAGATATCAAGAGTAAAACATTTACAGAAGCATTGCCTGAAGGTGCTAATAACTGCTTCTTATTATTTTAAATCTTTTATTTGCTTTATTTGTGCATGGAGAATTGGAAGTTTGGGATTTCACAACAAAAGATGTTTAAAACTTGAATCATTTAAAAAAAAAATTATGGGACCTTTCTTGGACAGTAAGTTTGTGTATGTGTACTGTTAACATCAGAAAGTTACCTTGAAAATATGAGCTAAGTAAGATCTACATGTTAAATGATAAGCAGGGACATCCTTAGAGCGTTGTTCGTGTGATAAATTGAGTTAATGAGGCCGGATTTAAGTTCCAAAGTAGTATCCTGGGCCTGCAACAGGCAGCGGCCTCGATTTCACGCTTCTACCGCCTACAGCGCTTGCCCCGGCGGCTGCAAACAGCCAGCTCCTCCTCTGCCCAACCCACAAGCAAAGATCCTATAGCGGATCCTTGCCCACAGGAGACCAAAGAATGCGTGCTCTTTTTAATCTGGGGGAAAGTCGGCAGAATGAAAGGGTTTGTATGAATAGGAGTATTTGCATTGTGATTGCAGGGACTGTGCTGATGGCAGCGGCTGTAAATCTGGGCTGGTTGGTTAATGTTTGATTGTCTACCTTTTCCCAGAGAGCGCAGTTGCTGCTGCTGCTGTTTACCAAGAGAAGCCCTTTTCCCACTCACTAAACCACTTCCGATCCAACACAGATAGATAGATCATCATTTTAAAGGGGAAGCCTTTCCTCCCACCCCCCACCCAAAGCTTTGAAACAACTGGGGAAGAATTTTAACTCCAATACGTGCACAACTCATGCAGTTAGTCAGCGTTGAAAACACTTCAGATTGTTTCAAGGTAAAATGTAGTTTTCAGTTGCAAGAATTGTCACATTGCCAAAACGGAACAATGATACTTGCAGCAGCATAACAGGTCTGTAAAACATCGTGCTCAAACAGATAACATAATACATTAAAAAAGAAGAGAAATCCAATAAATTAAATTAAAAAATACAATATTATGGTGCGAAACAAAACAAACCCCCCGAGTCCCTAATCAATGCAAAGTAAAACTCCAAAGGCCTGGTCGCTGCAGGGGGCTGTACAGAATTGAGAATTCAGCTCGCATTTGGTCAACGTTTATGTACAAGATCAACGTGCTATGAAAACGTTGCAATTGATAATGGCAGAAAAGATAAAGAAATGGAAGGCAAATGGAATGAGCTGCCAGAGGAGGTAGTCGTGGCAGTTTGTATAACAGCATTGAAAAAGATACTTGGACAGCTAGATTGGGGGGGGGGGGGGGGGGGGGGGGGGGGGGGGGGGGAGGAGGAGGAGAGAAGGTTTAGTGGGATAAGGGTCAAACGTGGGGAAATGGGACTAGCTTGGATGAGTTGGGCCGAAGGGCCTGTTTCTGCGCTGTGTGACTCTGGCTCTATCTAAATACAATCAGCCCAATAAAACCCAAATGACAGGCGTTAAATCTGCCGCTTCAAAGCAGTACAGAGCATTCCCTGATTCTAAAATTACCCCCCACTAATAAAGTTCTGCCTTTGATTATTTACCGCCCTCTTTTTTATTTCGAACGAGATTACAACAATTTACCTGAAGGTGGATATTTTTTTCTGATTCTTCCAATTTCATAGCTGACATAGTGACACAGCATGGAAACGGCCCCTTCGGCCCAACTCGTCCATGCTGGCCAAAATACCCCATTCTAGGTCGTCCTATTTGCCCGCGTTTGGCCCATATATATTTTGTAAATGAAGACTTAGATTCAAGATTCAAGAGAGTTTATTGTCATGTGTCCCAGATAGGACAATGACATTCTTGCTTTGCTTCAGCACAACAGAATATAGTAGGCATAAACACAGAACAGATCAGTGTGTTCATATGATCGCAGGTATCATCCATGTATGTTATTTTATTTTATTAAGATCAGTGATGTTCACAGATTATTTAGATTTGGAAACATTGGCTCCCCAAACTATCGGTTTATTTGAAGTCACGTCGCCTTTTAAACGCACCAGTCGGCTTTTGGAAAAAAGCAGACCACAATTCTTTGGTTTGTAACACGATTTGTAAACAGATGGTTTTCATGTGACATTATCCCGAAGACCAAAAAAAATGGCTAACTGTGCAAACTTTGATATGCAGATCGGCGTGTTAACGAATGCAAAACTGCTCGGTTGCAAAGTTTGTGAAGTTTACTCTGGGATGGTGGAAATTGCTGCTCTCTTTCTCACTGCTTTAAGGACTGTAATTGTTGTTTTGATGGTGGTTGGGGAGAGGGGAGGGGGGGTTAACTTGGCGGAAAGGCGGCGTGATTAATTTATTTCCCCCGTCTGTAAATACGGGGAGGGATTATTCAAGCGATTGGGGCAACCTGCGAGAAACAGCACTTCAAAAGTTTGCCATGGCCCAACACGCTTTAAGCCCCCCCTCTCCCTCTCCCTCCCCCCCAGCGTGCAAAGCCCTTCCATTTTTAGTGTGTTCGGCAGTCTCACTGGGACAGGGTTTGTGAACACACACAAAAAAAAACCCGTGCATAAATGTAAGATCAAGTGAAAAACTTTTAAGGAGTCCGATGCAGCGGCTGGGCAGAGAGAGAGAGCATAAGAAGGATCTGAAGATGCAGAAGTTCCGACTCTGAGCCAATTCACATTGTGGCGACTAATGAAAGTTTATGATGCGAGTGTAGGGCGCAGGCATTAAGCGATTGGAGCGGTACATCAGTCACTCTTGACGTCTCCCCTCCTCCCTCCCTCCCTCCCCGCGGGACTTGGCCGAGGACGGGTTCCCTTTGATAAGGTCCTGGGAAGTTTATAAATCGCTGGCACGGCGGCGGGCAAGAGGATCGCTGGCGTTAATTGCCGGAGTTTGTTCCCCCCGTGTTATCGGGAACGTTTGCCCGGCCGCCCGGGGCCCGCAGCCGGGACTCTGCCCGACCCGACCCACATAGCTCGAGTCGATCGCTCTTGTTGGATTCGCTCATCGCTTCATCTCTTTGATGTCCGCACTCAAAACCGCAGCTCCACAGCCTTTTTTTTCTCTCTCTCTCTCTCTGAGTGAGTGAGTGTGTCTGTGTGCGTTGGATTAGCCGGGAGGGCATCTGGAGCGCCGAGCCGGGGAACACAAGGTAGAGAGGATTTCGCAAAGAAGAAAAGCGAGGAAGGTGGAGAGAGAGAGAGTGTGTGAGTGAGTGAGAGAGAGAGAGAGAAGGAAGGAAGGAAGGAAGGAACGGACACGAGAGAGAGAGAGAGACGAGATTTGGAGCCAGATGAATCGCAGCAGCGAAGGAAATACCCACCACGGTTCGCCTCTCGCCCGCTCGCTGTAAATTATATTCTTTACATTCCTGCAATTACAACAAAAAAAAGGAAGGATTTGGCAGTTTGTGAGGCGCAGGATGGATTAATGGTAAGTTGTGAGTCTCGGCGTCGGTACTCGTGGCCCCTCGCGGTCTCCCTTTGATCTTTGCTGACATTCCTTTGAACTGCGAGCAGCGGTTTGAATGGCCAGTGTTGGCGGAGACTCGCTGCCTGCGGGCGGGCGGAGAGTGAGGAGGGGGGGGGGGGGTCGCTCAGATCCATTTTCTTTCCGGGAGAGTGAGTGGGGCGGGGGGTCTTTTTTTTAAAACATAACCCTGAAGGATCTACCACCCCCCTCCCTTGCCGGGGAAGGGTGCAATGATAGTGGGGGTGGGGGTCTCGGGGGGAGGGAGGGAGCGAGGCGAGGGGGGGCGTTCTCAATGGCTCCGGCTGTAACGTGCAGAGCAGAGAGGCGCTCGCTTTCCCCTTTGATGTCTTCATCTGCTGGTAAAATCAAGAACAGGCCAAGGACTCGCGTCACCCCCCGCCACCGATCCGCGATTAGTAATATTATTATAATTTTTTTATAAATGATAGATACTTTTTTTTTTACTCCAGTGAACTTGTAGAGAGATGCGAGTTACACAGATTCCCCTCCACCTGGGTCGTGTGTGGGACTGGGACGGGGTGGGGGCAGGTTTTAAACGATCAAAGTGCCGGGTTCTTCCCTTTATAATGTGAGAGTCTGCAGCAGCTCTTTGATGATTTTTTTGAAGGCGTCAGAAAGTT